>NC_072454.1:6196604-6214104 GCF_027596085.1 Anoplopoma fimbria | reverse complement strand
ATTCATAGATATCTTAAAATGAGATTGTTATTAGTTGCAGGTTGCATATAGTATCAGAAATGTATTTGAATAATCCACCCTGCTCTGCAAATATTTCCACGTGAAGCTCATATATATACTGTTTATATTATTACAGATGCTGAATATGTGTGGTTGGATGTATGTGGGCTGTAAGAAGTAAAGTAAACATTTCATACAGTAACATCGTTGACTTGACCGGAGGGACAAACTCTACTGAATGAGATCTTCAGTCATGAATCTTTCACCTTCCTACTCTGAATATCATTTGATTCTCCACTTCTCTTACTCATCTGGCCGTTTTTGGGTTGAGATGTTTTTTTGAAACCCTGGCGGGGGTTTATCTCTCCCACACAGTTCGGTTTGACAGAAGCTCAAATCTAAACAGAAACAGGTCTTCACTGTGCCAGGAAACAGCTTTTTTAGGTTTTGGGTGTTGATTTTCTTGTGGGTTTTTAGAGATCTTGAGATGAGCGGTAAAAGTGAGTGGATTTATGTAACGAAGAAATATTGATAATTAAGATGTTCCCATTCAGAATAGCTGGCAGCGCTTGTTTCAGTTCATCTTTCAGAGGTGCAGAGAGAGATCAGGAGCAGATGATGATAGCCTATTTGTCTTATTCTCCATGAGCCTCCGGAGAAACTCGTCTGTCATACATGTTAGACGCTTAAACCAGTGAGTCGTCTGCATAATATCAACCACAGCCACTCTACGCCCAAGTCTTTTTTCAGCATTAAACGTTCGTTTAAACACATAGAACTACTTACATTTGCATTTTTTCTGAAAAGTGCTTACAATTGATTACTTCTGTGGGTTGCAGCACTAAAAAACCTCTGCGAAAGGAGGTTTCTTTTAACCATTACTATGATTTTTGCCAAAATAAGCTTAACCCTAACCTAGTCTTGATTGCCTAATCACAACCAATTAAATTAGTGTTGTTTTTGAAGTCACTGACAAATGAGAAAATGCTCATATGGGAAAATGTTATTGCTTACTTTTGACAATGTATTGAAATGGAGACGCACTGCAGACTCAGTAGATATCAGAATGTTTACTAGGTAAAAGTAAAGTAAATCTAAAAGGCAAGTTATTCCTATTATTAAACTTTTCTCTAAACGTGTACAAAAATGTCATGTAAAATCATTCAGATGTGAAATGTCAAAAAATCATATCATATATTGTTATAATTATATTCATTTAACACATGTGGAATTGATTATTTCCTATGAGATGTCAGCAATTATTATGGTAAATATCTAAAAAGTTGATGTTTATATGTGATATGAAATGGTTTTGATACCCTACATAGAAATATATACCGCTACATTAGAAAAACAAAATAATCATCCAACTTGTTGTGCAACTTTTACATTAAGTCATAAAACTGTGATAAATACAGAAATGCATGAGCTACAAAAGAAGACACATTTTACATCTGAATCTTTTATGTTGTATTTCCCTCTTTGTTGTCTCATTCGTGCATTTTCTCCCCTGAGTTGAAGTCAGCAAAAACAAAAAGAGTCTAAACAGGATGAAGACAAATAACAAAACACAGATATTTCTTATTTTACCTTATGACCCACCACAGTCCATGTATAATAACATATAATATGATAACTCCTGAATAATGTCATGATGTTTCTGAATCTAATATAAAAATGAGAACTGAGATAAACTCCTCATGAGCTGCACAGCTGTGATCTTGTTAGAGAAAACAAGATGCATTTTCAGGTGATGAATGTCGTCATTCTCATCTTAAGTGAATAAACTGAGCAGAAGGGAAAGAACGAAGAAAGTCCAGAGGAGAAAATTGTGTTAGGTGCAAGTCTGTGCAATATCTCACCACAGTGATATGATTATAGATGTTATATCATTTTCTGTAAAGATATGATCACAAACTTCACATAACTGCACATTTATCCAAACAAAAGCCTTAAAAATTCCTGGAGAACCCCTTTAAAGGCCAGAACACGGTCCGTGGATCTGCATGAGCCAATTTAACATTTGTTCACAAACAATGAAAACCTTTAATCTGGGATTATCTGGCAATTATCTAATGGAGAGCCTGTTTAACAGTCAGGACGGACTGTGACAGGTGTCTCTCATAGTGTTGAACAGACAATATTTTATTGAAGATGGACGACGCGTTTCCACTTCCTCCCACTGTACAAAATTGAAACCAAAATATACTGGATACCGGAGCTGCCATCTTGAGATTTTGACAATTTTGAGATTTTGACCAAAACCAAGCATGACCCTAGCTTGTTAGCCACCTAGCTGCTACGTTAGCGCCATCGTAGCTGTCTGGCTAAAAAGGTACGACAGCTGACCACAATATGTTAATGAATATATTTATGATCAATTGACACATGCATTTATTGCACAGACTTGTGAAGATTATGAAAAGTTACAGTTACGATTCACGATTTCTTCACTCAGAGGAGCTGTCAGTCATGACATCTAGTCATCTTTTTTTATGGCATCAAGTAACTACTTAAAACCAAACTCATCAGAAACATTGAACCGTTGGATAAACATCAGAGTGATAGGAAGTACCTTCTATGAGATAAACTATCTTTGGAAAAACGGATTTGATGTTAAATTTTCTTTGTTTGGTTCATTTCCCATCCGCTAACATGTAAGGGGCGGGACTTATAACCTATATAGCAGCCATCCAGCAGGGGGTTATTTAGATATTTTGGCTTCAGTTTTGGGTTGATGTCATTTCATCCCATCTTAATACAATCTATTATTAAAACCTACAAATAATAATCACCATGATCCCTGCAGCCCTATGGAGCCTTTTAGCCTCTTTTAGTTCCTAGTTTTGGTTTTGCATCATATAAACCCACTTTACACAATCATTTTGTCCCCAGAACACCCTTTGATTTTGAATTAGTGACCCGCTGTTCCTCTGCAGTCTACTCAGTGGTTAGATTGAAGAGGATAAAACTGTCATATGTCAGTTCATAGTAAGTTAATTTGATATTCCAGAAGTGTTAAAACTAGACAAACCATCTATTATATTTCAGTTTATTACAGGCTGCATTATTGTGCACTTAACACTGAAACAGGATCCTGTTCTTCTTTAAATCTGCCCACATTTTGATGCTCATCTTTCAGTTTCTTTAACCAACGACTGGTGATTTCATCTATTCTCATTCAACTGTTGCTCAGAGGGATCTTTTTCTCTTTCTGCTCTTTCTATTGTCAGTCAGGTTGAACCGTTATACAGCAGGTTTTTTTTTAATTCTCCATCTACAAAACAAACCCTTCATACAAAAAAACATCTATTTGTAAAGACGACTTTCATTAAGTGCATTAAGGTTCTCCGTCAATGTGCTTGCTGTTGCACATTAGTTGTGAATGAACATTTTTAGTAAACTGGGTCGTTGGTTGTGTTTTGATATCTGCAGCATTTCTGGACGTGGAATGTTTTGCTTTTACATGTTGAGCTAATGATTCAGGAGAAGCAGCAGAAGGGATTTTCTCTGTTGACGAGAGCAAATTAAAGCAAGTGGAGGAGGAAGATGAATCAGCGAGGTCGCTCATTCATCCCAACATGGTCTCACACACACACACACACACACACACACACACACACACACACACACACACACACACACACACATACACACTCGCACACTCGCACCTGGTTTATTCACCGACACTAAACCGCCTATGAGTCATCAGAGCAGCAGGCGTGTTTGGACAGTTTATTCAGAGGGCCAGTCAGCTGCTGCCTGTGGTACCGTGTGTCTGTATGTGTGTAGTGTGTGAATGTGTGTGTGCGTGTCACGCTAATTGAAAAGCTGGATGCTGCCTCAGCCGGGCCATGCTCTCTGATAGGAGTGTTAGATTTGTGTTTCTGCCAAATGATCACAGCTCACAGCTGACTGCAGGTTCACAGACGTTACTACGGAGAAATGTGCTGCATGGAGAATCGCCTCTGTGTCACTGCAACGGATTTCACATCATTTAAAGCGTTTCTGCACAAATGGACAACTGCTGTTACATAAAGAGAAATTCAAACTGTGAAGAAAGGTGATTATTTGACATGCTTCCTACAGCAACATCGACTAATGTCTATGAAGACAAATTTATATTTTTAGTATCAAACACTAAAGGTTTTAAAGGTTTTTTATCTGCAGATCAGTGTGTTCAGAATCTTTTTGTTTCAGGTCGTCGACACCATAAAATCACTAAACACTACAAACGTACAGAAGATGAAGGTGTCCTATTATCCCACATTATTACATATCTGTATGTGTACACAAGGTGAAGGAAGTATTCAGATCCTCTACTTAAGTAAGAGTACTAATACCGCACTGTAAAAAATATTCAGTTAAAAGTCCTGCATTGAAAATGTTCCTTCCTTTAGATTAATCGATTGATTGTTTGGTTTGTAAAAATAGTGAGAATATTGAGAAATTGCATCACGATTATCGAGCAAACAATGTTTGTTGAATAACAGTTTAACCTCAATAATGACTAATATATTACAATTATGAACATTAGTAAAAGGAGTAGCAGCCCAACTGGAACCATGAAACATTTTTGGACTAATCATTTCAGCTGTACATGTATAAACTTATTTTATAAAATCTTCATATGTTTTCTGTGTAAAAATCTTAATAAAACTAAAGCTTTCAGATAAAAGTAAAAGTAGAAAGTGGCATGAAAAGAAAATACTTAAGTTTAGGTACCTGTACCTCAGATTTGTACTTTAGTATTTTATGTACCTTGTACATTCCATCACTTGTACACATTAAACAGAAGATGTACATACTAATCAGTGAGTTTTAGAGGTTTTGGCAGGTCTACAGTAAAAAAAAATCCTTCCTTGAACACAGTGTTCACATCATGAAGCCCTTGTGATATATATTAGACTCTCCTCTGAGGCCATTTTTCAGACGTGTATCTGTTCTTCAGTAATTAAGTCTCTGAGTATGAGCAGACCCAGAGAGCAGTATCTGCCGGCTGCAGGAAATGTCACCGTGTCACTGGCTCAGTCTGATGCATTGGCCTGTTCATCACCACTGGCACCACAGCCGGTGCTGTTACTGTGGAAATCTGCCAACACATCATTCCGCTCCAAATGGATGGAGACGAGTTCTATTTTCAGTTTCAAGCTCGGAAAAAGTTATTCGGCTGGAAGTAATCGATAGCTGCTCTGGTACTTTGATCCAGAGAAAAAAGTGACAGTTTCCAGGTGTTGGGGAGTTCTTCATGTTTTAAATGTACTATAAAACCTTAAGTGTTTTCTAAAAGAGCTGTGTGAAGTCTGATGAAGGTCCTCAAGTGATGTCACTTGAGTCAGCGTCAGTTCGGTCTGAAGACTACAAGTTTGAAATGTAAAGAAATCTGGAGTTGTGGAGTTAGAAAGAAGTGTTTACCAGACCTCTATAGCCTGCTGCTTATTTTTTTACTACAAGAGCAAACCACAATCTTTCTATACAACTATCAGCAGTTGCATTGTGGGTATTGTAGGCACCAGTTTTTCACAAGAAAGATACGTGTTTCGATACGTTTTTGGACCCAATAAGAGTCCACAGACTTTCATGACTCGGGAAAATATGTGTTACCGACAGACTTCACTGTTCCACCTGAAAACACATGCACATGTTCCAGTGATGCAAATATTATGATTAACATGTCTGGATGATGTTATCTCTCTTTTTTTAACAATAAAAGAGTTTTCATTTGTTAACTTTTTGTAAGCCAAAAAATAACTTAAAATCTGGATTTTAAGGCGTTATATTTTATTGTAAAACCCATGATTATGGATGACATTTATCTCTTTTGTTGGTGCCTACAGTGTGAAAACATTTAAAAAACAGGAGGAAAGAAATTAAAAATAATGACGGAAATTAGTTGTTTTTATTGAATCTTCTTTAAACTTTCTTTTGTCATCCTGATCTCTCCTTTGTAACTCATATCTGTAAACCGCTAAAATCAAAAGGGAATGAGGAGCTGGTTTGAATGAAAACAGCAGCATGTTTTAATGATTTCAATCTGTAATCAGTGAAACACAAACATCAGATTTGACTTCAGGGTTGAAGTTTGTCTGCTGCACTGCGGCTGCTCCTCCTTCTCCTCCCACTAACTGGAGCTGATGGGGGGAAAAAAATCTGCAGACGACTGAGGTAGTAATTACATTTGCATTTTAGTCACTTAGCCAACGTTTTGATCCAGGCTGACTTGCAGTGGGAGTGACAGGAGAATGAAAACACATCAGGTCCTAGTTCAGCAATTTTTACAAGCAACAAGAGGCCCAGAAGTCTGACATTTCAGAGAGCGGCTGGTGTGATCCCATCACAAGAGGATCTCTTGCATTTCAATACTAAGATTTAACTTCTTTGATTTTACCACAGAGGCTGCAAACTGATTTTTCCACAGACATGAACTTAAACTATTGACAATACCAACTTTCTATCTGCAGTGTTAGTGATTTAACATTTATGAAGCATAGAAAACTATCAGAATGTGAATCTCATACTGGTTGTTGAGTTTTTCTTTCATCTCTGCAGCTCCTTGTGTTCAAAGCTCTGAATCATAACTGTACTCACTCGTGTTTCTTTGACTGCCTGATGGATTTTCTTCAGTAATTGCAGGCTCCATGTTGAAGCATTAAATCCATGTTGAGTTTTTCTGAAAGGGAGACTGTGGGTCTTTCTCTCTTTCTTTGGCTCTTTCATGGCTGAGGCCTCCCTCGGGGCGATCCGCCTTTTATGCACCAGGCTGCTGCTGAATAGCAGCGATTATTATCACAGACTGGATGCTGCTGCAACGGGCTCACAGTTACATTTCAGATCTGTTCAGCTCACTCAAGTTCACATCGACTTCAGTTTACTCGTTTTCATCTTTAGTCATTTGTTATTTGAGTCTAAACCAGAATTAAATGTTCCTCAACTCTACTGAGCTGGTTCAGTATTTGTTTCTGTTTATTCACGTATATTATTTTATGAAAGATGGAATTTTATCAAATACGAATCTTCACTTTGTGCTATTTTGCCAAGACGTAACTCTGCAAGACGTATGCAATCAGTGAATTGAACCTCATAACTACTTTTAATATTAATTACGGCTCAAGATTCCTTTTCTGTGCATTTAAAAAAAAAAAAAAAAAATGTTAATTCCCATATCACATTAGAAATAATCCCTCCTTTTACAATTCATAATGTTTACATTTCCAGAACTTTTACAAAAACTAATCTCTGATTTCCAAACTTCATGTATGGTACAATCTGTATACGTTTACATTTAAAGTATCCCTGCTGCCTGCAGAGTTTGTTACAATTTGGTCGATAGTTTGACAACATTTAGTGGCCTTTAGTGTTGTTAATTGTTTTGTATTTTAATTTCAATACTTTTATTGTTTAACAAATTTTTGCTGTTGCCATGATACAACAAACTAATAAGTTGGTACAGTTAAGTTTATTTATTTAGCCTCAATGCAACAGCAATTCTTGATTTCAAATGTTAGAATCTTTATGTCAACGTATCCTCATACAATAGTTTCTATAATATCTAACAAAAAGTTATTTTACTTAATTTTTCTGCTTTTTCCCACGAAAACCTGTGGGAAAACGCTCCTGCACAAGCCCCTGTGGTGCAATAGATCATGATTTGGGTTAAAATAACTTCAGATGTGGTGTTACTTAAAGTTGCTGTAAGGAACTTTTAACTGGTTATGAAACACTCTCAATTTAATACTGATGCCTCTTTATAAGTAAATGACATAATCAGCTCGAAGATTGTCTATTTCTATATATAGTTTTTCGCAGGCCGTACTGCCGGGCCTGCTGGATATAAAGTAACTAATAATAGTAATCGAAATAACTTTAAGTATGGAAGATACGTAATAAAGAAGTGAAAGTTTGTATTGAGATAACTGCGGAGATGGCGTAATTTAAGTGCGATGGTTACAGTAATCTACAGTTTAATGCAGCAATTAGATAGTGTGAAAATAAAATGCAGCCGAGAGACTGCACTGGAAAATATGAATAAAAAAGGTCACAGTATGCTCAGGGGATTGTCAGGGAAACTATGTTAATACATACAGCCGTTGGTGTTTTACACATTAGCTAAAATGATATTATCCACTCGTATTCAACTACCGGCTGCAGCACAGACTAGTGGGTTTAATAGTCGACTCCTCCTCACAGTCATTTCAAAATGTTACCCCCTGTTTTCTCTTTTAAACACATAATTAATTCTGTTTCCTGTGAGTGACCACATCTGAATGTAATCAACCTGCACACACACACGCACACACACACAAACACACACACACACACACACACACACACACACACACACACACACACACACACACACACACACACACACACACACACACACACACACACACACACACACACACACACACACACACAGAGACGAGTTACCTTCATGTCATCACATTTAAGGCAACGAATGAGGATGAACTGTGACTGAAGGATCTGGGTTGGTGTTCAGTTCATATCTCTCTCTCTCTCTCTCTCTCTCTCTCTCTCCCTCTGTTTCTCCTTTCTTTCCTCTCCTGTCCCACTTCCTGTTTGTCGCCTGAAGGCAGAACCTGACCGACCAACTGACACAAACACACACACACACACACACACACACACACACACACACACACACAAACACACACACACACACACACATACAGGAAGAGCCAAAACCAAAGGACATCATTATGTTTGCTGTGTAGTTTTGATGGTATTTCTGCTCGACTGGATAAAACTAACCAGCCGTCTAATAGCTCGGCAGCTGAAGGAAAGAAAGAAGCTCCAGCTGATTTCTGAGGTTGAGCTCATATTAAGTGGGAATCTTACATTTTTCATTTTGGTTATTTGATGTGGAAAAGCATCTTTAGACTGAGCCAGTGGTGGAAAAAGTACTTGAGATTTTTTCGTAAAAGTAGAAACATTCTAGAAATACTCCGTCACAAGTGAATGTCCTGCATTTCAAGTATTAGCATCAAAATATACTTAAAGTACCAAAAACAACTTACTCATTATGCAGAATGTCTTATTTCAGAATTATAGATATTTTATTATTGGATTATAGTTTTTGATGCATTAATGCGTCAGCACTTTAATTTTACAGCTGGTACCCATGGAGATCATTTTAATTGCATCATATGTTATTGTTGACTATATTTTGTATTTAAAATGTCAATCAGCAAAGTAACTAAAGCTAACTAAAGCTGTCCAATAAATGTAGATTAAAAATACAATATTTGCCTCCAGAATGTAGTGAAGTAAAAGTATACTGTATACTCGAATAAAGTACAAGTACCTCACTTTTATTAATACAGTCGACTTGTAATCAAAACAGTTTTTACTGCAATAACTGATTTTTATGTCTATTTGTTTCCAACAGAAACAATTTGACATTAACATATCACCATCTTTTGAGTTGGTATGTTGAACCTGCTCTAGCTAACAAACAGTTGCTTATTTTAACGTCCAGCAGTTACAGAGCAACATGACTATTGATTAGGAGTCTTTGTGTTTGTGTCACCTAGTAAATATAAGTCCAATATTCACTGTTTTTTAGCTCTGTTTTGGTCTCCACCATCTCCTGAAGAAATATTTAAAGGTCTCTTTAGCTAAATGCTCCACTTTGTTCACCAGTTAGTCTCTAACTGTGTCAGTCTGGTGTTTGCTGCTCAGGTCGTGTACAGTGGCTTTTTATTTTATTTATTTTTTTAAAATGACGCTATAAGAGCGATGAGAGTGACCCAGAACAGTAAAATTGTGGGCAGAACATAAAAACAAGGAGCTTAAACTCACTGCAAAGCTCAGTAAAGCTGAGTGGGCTGCAGACTCGGGGGATAATTCACTACCATCGATACCTTTCACATTTTTATTCATACATTAATATAAAAATATCTTCTATAGACGCTTTAAATTAGAAATCCTTACATGACCACTTGCAAGTAAATGTCAATTTGCTTCCTGTTTCAAAAATATATTTGGAAGCATTTCAAAAGCAGCTGTTTAAACGATGTGAATGACTCAGATTATGTTGCTGTTTGTGTTTCCAGGTGCTGAGTTGATTGTTGGTGTCTGTGTTGACGTACAGATTATCAGAGAGACACAATGCAACGGAAACACATACAAACACACATTCACGTATCGGTGACACACATTGTTATTTATAAAAAGCTCACAAACAAACACACACACAAACACTGAGCTGCTCTGAAATGATTCACATTTATACAGGATTTGACTCAGAAGCTTAATGTTAAATCGGAGGTAATAATGGTGTTTGTGCAGTTAGTTTTCAAATTGCATTCATTCATATTTCCGCCAGCTGTTTATCTAATATATATGCCACCATTTTGATCAATGTTTTATCTTTTCTGTCAAGAAGTAGTCAATGGTTTAATACATTAAAAACACATATAAACTCTTTTAATAGGGCTTTAACTCAAGGAAAAATATTACTACAATAATGCAAAAATATACACTTACAAGTAAAAGTTGTGCATTAAAACTCACACTGTGGTATAAATGAAGTTATATAAGCTACTGCTGGTTGAAGGCGTGTTGGACTTCATGCATCCACTAACTCATCATCATCATCATCATCATCATCATCATCATCAAACCAACCAGAACCGCTAAGCTAAGGCCAACCAGCAGGGACACTCGAGGCTCTGTGTGTGTGTGTGTATGTACTGTATGTGTGTGTGTGTATGTATTGTGTGTGTGTGTGTGTGTGTGTATGTGTGTGTGTGTGTGTGTGTGTGTGTGTGTGTGTGTGTGTGTGTGTGTGTGTGTGTGTGTGTGTGTGTGTGTGTGTGTGTGTGTGTGTGTGTGTGTCTCTATCTCCCTGAAGGTGGGGAGTCCTCTGAAGCGTAGTGTAGCTCATTTCCCCCTCACCAGGGAAACACGCTATGCTAACCGGCTAAAGCTGATGAAGAATGGGAGCCGGGCCTGTTGTTCGGCTCGCAGCCAGAGACGATGCAGAGCGGTCAGTGATGCGTTCACTGTCGTGCTTCAGCAGAACCACGCTGCCGGCCGTGCTTTAGGCCTGGAGGACGTTGTGTGAAATGATGTTCAGTTTTGCAAAGAATGTGGTGTTGTTTGGTGGAGTTAAGAGATCAAGATGAGAAACAGAACTTGCACTACTGTGGACTCAGTGTAGAGAGGCACTAACGAAGTGGGTTTGATGCTTTATTCCCACTTGGATCACTCATCCTAAAATGGCTAAAAACTGCTGGTGAATAATGATTTTATATGTGTTATATTTGGGTGTCTGCTCTGATACCTATTTTTCTATTTCTATTCACCAGACTTAGCAGGTGTTTTTTTTTTAATTGCTGTTTTTTTGTCTGGCGTTTTGTCTGTTTTGTTGGAAGCAGCCTCACTGAGTCCGAGACAAATCTCCTTCATAACAATCGAGTGGACTGTATCTTATCTCAGCATCCAAGACAGTCTTAGTCCTGGATGCCTCTCGTTGATAAGATTAAGCACGCGGCTGTGTGCTGCTCCTTTATCAGAGTGGAGGATGTTTACCAGATTTATTGCATCCGTCAAACCAAACACCAACCGCCTCATCCTGGAAGTTATCTTGTAAAAATAAACCTTGCTGTTTGAAAACACTTCAGATAAAACATTTATCTCGTCTTTTTGCGGCTTGCCAAAGTTTTATATTTTACAGCGTGAAATGGGCTCATTGCTCAGTACTCTGAGTGGATTTATGCTTCATCAGATGTGTTTTATTATGTTTCAGTTGTACAAGAAAATGTAAGGATGAGTTCTTATTTAACAGTTTTTGCTTGTATTTGTAGCCAAATAAACTTACGTAAGTCTTGTATTTGAGCTCAAACTTGAGGTACTTGTACTATACTTGAATATTTTCATGTTACATTTCAGCTTACAGTTTTTCAATCCACTTTATGTCCAGTGAAAACCACAGATCTCCAGATGTGTTGATGTTACTTTATGTGTTGAGAAAATTCTCCTACTTCTTAAGCTAACTAAACTATTTAAAAGGCCTCCTGGATCAGCTGGAAAAAATGCATTGTCACGAGGCAAAAAATCTGTCTGTTTTGACGTAGTTCTCACAGGACAGCGACGCTACAAACGTGATGATCTTTTAACATATGAAACATTACTGTAGATTAAACTATTTTACAGTATATAAAGGAGTTTAAATTAACAAAACCTTCAACATCATACTCAATAATGTAGCAGAAAAACACTGACATGTTACATTTTACTGCACATAAAGTACTTTTACTTTGAGTGCTTTAAATCCATTTACCTGATAATACAACATCCTTTTACTTCAGTAAAGGATCTGAGCAGCACTGGTTGTAATCATTCATTCTAATACATTTATCATCTTTTTGTAACTGAATGACTTTATAAAAAAGGTTTTAAATGCGCTGTATAAATAAGGTTTAATTTACTTACTAACTGATTGATTGGTTTGGCAAATGCACGTCTTGTTCACTTAGCCTACTGTAGCAGATGAGGGTTAAATTGAATCATCCAGACGTATTTTAACCAATGAATCACCACATCTGTGCCCAGTATGATGCAAGTAGTTCATGGCATTTTTGACTTTTCACAAAAAAGCAGCAGCAGCAGCCCAGCAAGTGTGTTGAGCTTGAAGTGAATTCATTTATTCTCTTTGACTCTCAAGTGTTCAATATCTCATGAAGACTTGAAAGAATAGTGCAGGAAATAAATCCTAGAAGCCTCTTTTATTTCAGACAGTGCTTCTTTAATTATTATTTTTTTTTTACATTTGACAGAGTTTGTTAATGACAGCAGCGTGCGGCAGAGGCCTGGTGGCTCTGTGGATTCACAGCTCAGTGGTCTTCATTAAGATGATGACTAAGAAATTATCTGTCCGGCATCCTACTGCCAATCTGCCCGGCAGCCACCAATGTTCCCACGATCTGCTGGCACTCAAACACACTCAAAAGCGCACACTTTTCCTACACACAGACTTACTCAAACACACACAAACCCCTCGGGGGGTTATGTCACTCGTCAGGAAACTGAATTTAAGCTACTTATTGTAAGGAGGAAGAGAGAGAGAGAGAGAGACATAAAGAGAGACTGAACTTCTTATCGTGCCGTTAAAAGAAGAAGATGTGCACTTTATTTTAGGGATATGTTCTTTCCTCAGAGGCAGCTATTAGGCTTCTTATCCATCCACTTCTTATTCTATTCTCTCTCTCTGATATCCAGCTGTGTCTTTTTGCAGCAACTGTAAAAGGCAATATTGCCACAGTCGTTTCATCAGCTTCGATCAAGTGTTTTCTCGAGCCGCTGCCAGAAAAACATAACAATTCCCTGATGAGCGGATTTCTTTTGAGCCGAATTTCTTGTGTAGAACGGCTCACAGCAACATTTTGCCTTAAAGACACTTTTATGTTAACTGCTGCGGAAACTGGAACTGAACAGGCGTTCTTACAGATTAAAATATAACAGTTTCATGATAAGTTTAGCTCACTGACAAAATACTATCATTAAATAAATAAACAGGGAAATGAATTCAAGTGAGCGTGATCGACCAAAAAATGTCCTCGAGCCAAAATACAGATGAAAACATTTGTTAGTGTCTTACAAAAACACAGCTTTTGAAAGAAGAGTTGGTCAGCACTCAAACCTGACAGAATCTGAAAGACTTGGGGACTCATCATGGACTAGTCTCGAATGTCTCAAGACTTGACGTGAACTTGTTTTGGACTTCCTGTGAATCACTTGAGACTTGACTTCAGCTTTTTGGACTGTCTTCAGAGTTAACTTGGACCTCCTTTAAATGATGTAGGGCTTCACTGGGACTTGTCTCAAATGACTTAAGATTGGACTTTGACTTGTTTTGTTTCTGACTTGAACATGGACCTGGAGTTGTCTTGGATGACTTAAGACTTGATTCGGACTCATCACCATCAAATTTAAACTTAATTTAGACTTGGTTTTGTCTTAAATTACCTTTGATTGACCTGCCTTTGACTTCAGGTTAGACTTGGCCTTGGTCTTGAGTGATTTAAACTGGACTTTGATTTATTTTGAAGACAGACTCAACTTGGACTTATTTGTAATATTTTGAAACATGACTCAGACCTGTTTTGAATAATTTGAGACTTGACTTGAACTTGGTTTGTACACCTCCACACCTCGTCTGATTCAAGACTCAAGTAGGATTTGTCTCGTCATGATTTAGGGGCTGACCTGAGACCTGCTTTAACAGACTATGAGACTTGTCTTGGACTTAAATTATTTGAACTTCTCTTGGATTTGTCTTGACTGACTTCGGGTTGACCTGTTATGACAGACTTCAGGTTTGAGTTGGACTTATCTTGAATAATTTAAACCTGACTTGTTTTGAAGATGGACTCACCTTGAACTTATCCGTAATGACTTGAGTTTCCTGAGACTTGATTTGGATCTAGCGTGTTTAAAATGACTTGAGTCTTAATTTAGACTTGGCTCCAAAAATGAAGGAAGTTTTGAGGAATGAGATTTTGAATTTGATGTATCATTTGTGGAACAGATTGTGGAACTTACTGCATACCTAATATAGACTCTATATTCAGTACACCAAACCAATAAGATGTAAGATAGTTTTTTTAAAAAGTGTATTATTTTGGATGAAAACTGAGTAACAGCAGAAGAGGAGCAGGAAAATGTCAAATATTATTTTAAGACTCGCCGGTGTTCTCAATTATCTCTACATGGGGGACTGGGGAAAACAAGCTGTTGTATTATACACGCACACGCACACGCACACGCACACACACACACTCACACACACACACACACACACACACACACACACACACACACACTAACACACACACACACACACACACACACACACACACTCACAGAGGAGGAGTTCCTCTGGGCTGTTTATAGAAGCTGCCCTGATTTCACCACCTACTATAAATAACTCACCTACACAGATTTTATTCATATCTGCTTGTGTGTTTATGAAGCCGCATGTAAGTAAAAACCATGTAATAGTGAGGAGGTCAGAGGTCACAGCTGGACTGAGAACTTCATAAAAAGGAATAGAAAACACACGCAGTCACACACACACACACACACACACACACACACACACAAAGATCTAGTTAATTTATTATTCATATGGCATTTACAATATTAATCGGAGGAAGTGTGCTCATTCCAGTTTAATTGGCATTATTAAAGTGTGTGTGTGTGTGTGTGTGTCCGTGTGTGTGTCCATTACCAATTCATTCCTGTGATGAATGTTTCCCAGATTGCCTGCCTTCAGTCACGTCTCCCCGCTGGCAGCAGCAGCCTCTTGGAGCTTTGATGTGCAGGAAACAGACGCTGATGCTCACTTTCTACACTTTGTATTCAGGCGATTTGTCACTTATCTCTGTAAACCAACGCCTGGTCCGTCAGAGCAGCAGACACATTGGGCTGTAATGATAAGGAAAAGTAATTCGATTTTGGAAGAATATGTAGCCTCACATTCAGGTGGAAAGTCAATTTGTTGTGTTTCAAACAACTGAATTATTAAGAAACTGTCAATCAATGACATTTTATTTGTATAGCATCTTAGATACAGGTTAGTGCAGTTTAAAGTGCTTTACAGATGACTGACCAGCATGAAAAATTAGACAAAACAGAAGTGTAGATGGTGAAAATTACCAAAAAGTCAAAAGCAATTTCGGCAAGATAACAATTCAACCATTTGGGACCACCAACGCAAGACAATCAAATTATAAAAATGTAATAGAATAGAACTAAAACTCTACAATAACGGTAATAGTAGTAAAACAGTGTGAAAAAAACAATACAACCTAAATACAATCAAATAAGCTATAAATGAAATAAAATTAAAATGTTCAACTACATTTTAATGAAATACATAAATGAAACATAAAACGTACATAAAAATGTAAAAAATAAATATTGATAATAATTATTATTTTTTAAGGTGATAAAACGCAGATTTTGTGATCCAAATGAGCCGTAAAGCTCAGATCTGATTCAAAGATCACACTAAGATATCCTGCTTGTTAGTTGAGGGTTTGTCAAAGTGCAGTCTCTCTCTCTGAGCTTTAGAACTCATAACTCAAATTTCTATTTAATCCTGGTTGAGCAGTAAAAAGGGGTTTGACATCCAGACATGAATTCTCTAAAATACATCTAAAGGGGAATAAACTGGTCCTTTGACATCGGGAGACACGGCCACTTTAAGTTGTGAGTCATCTGCATAACTATAGAACGAGATGTCGTGTCGTGTCTCACGATGGGGTAAGATATATAGATAAAAAAGAAGTGGCCCTAAAATTGATCCTTGGGGAGCTCCATGTTATTTTTTAGCTTTTGGAAAAGTTATCAATTGAAATGTTCTCTAGTGTTTTACTATTTGCATACGGATACATTTTTTGTAATTTTCTCTGAAATTTCTGGAGAGGTTATGATTCAAAATCATAAGCAAACACAAACACGTTAAAAGACCATTCCATATAATAAGTAATGTAAAATATATGAAACATGTATTTAATCCCAAAGTACTGCCTTTTTGTCTGCTGAATATGAAGCAAATCACTGCTTCTCTCTCCCTCTCTCTCTTTCCTTCTCTCTCCAGGTGAATCATTTATAAATCACATTATCACCGCTACACACTGTGCAGGCACTCACACACACACACACACACACACACACACACACACACACACACACACACACACACACACACACACACACACACACACACACACACACACACACACACACACAGCTATTTATAGCAGCTATTGAAGTTCGTCCAGCTTCTATAAATAGCCAAGAGGGACTCCATTGTGTATGTGTGTGTATGTGTGTGTGTGTGTGTGTGTGTGTGTGTGTGTGTGTGTGTGTGTGTGTGTGTGTGTGTGTGTGTGTGTGTGTGTGTGTGTGTGTGTGTGTGTGTGTGTGACCTGGCTGGTGTTTCATCAAAACAGATGGCAGTTTGTCCCAAGGTCATGAACGGAGAGGAGGGGAGGAAAGTGGGAATTGAAAGCAGCCAGAGGGAAAATGGAGACATTTAAAACAAAGTAAAGTAAAAGTGGAAAACGACAGAGTGCATTGAATAAGAAAAATAAAAAGAAGGATGAGTTGTGTGCCTCAGAAAGGAGAGGAAGGAAAGGGAATGATAAGAGAGTAGGAGAATCAAGAAGGAGAATCAAAACTGGATCAAAACATAAGATAAGATAATCCTTTATTAGTCCCGCAGCGGGGAAATTTACATGAGAAAACATGAGAAGAAAATGAAAGAAAACCCATGTCAGCATTACTGATGTTTAAATTAACTCTATAAATACAAAAACGTGCAAAAATGCATTAAAACAAAC
Source organism: Anoplopoma fimbria (assembly GCF_027596085.1). NCBI lineage: Eukaryota > Metazoa > Chordata > Actinopteri > Perciformes > Anoplopomatidae > Anoplopoma > Anoplopoma fimbria. The sequence goes on along the minus strand of NC_072454.1, from coordinate 6,196,729 downwards.
ACAAAGACAATTATTCTCCTCAGTTATAGTCTTGATGTTGGGATTACGCTTCTATTTCTTCATATTTTAGACGATAGCTTCTTTATATGTAAACAATTTCTTATAATTAGGTCTTTCTCAATCAA